>NC_056429.1:60560066-60597566 GCF_018296145.1 Oncorhynchus tshawytscha | reverse complement strand
CCAGAACAAAGCACTGTGACTTTCACCCCTCTGTGGTACTGTCAGCCCTCTCATGATGAGTTCATCTCACCTCAGGCAGGATGGTACCAATTGCAGGCTTCGCCACAGGTGCATGCACACACAGATACACTCAAGCCCGCACACACTCAGATACCAATCTGCGCCAGATTTAGCGTCCGAGGGACGATAAGCTGGCAGGTGCATCCAGACATGCACACACACACACACACACACACACACACACACACACACACACACACACACACACACACACACACACACACACACACACACACACACACATACACACACACAACAGACACCTCAGTGGGTGGTTTTGACCACCATGCCAGTCTACCACTGGCAGCCGTTTAGTGCCATCTCAGATTTAGAAGCGTGATTGTATATACAGTATATATATAAATATATATATATACACTCATACATATACAGTATCTGATGAAAAGACCATCAAATATCACCAATGATGATGTCCTAAACCCGTTCATAATAGTTTAACACAATCTTTTTGAAAGCATATTTCATTGGTTGATTTAATTCTGAAAAAGATTCCAAAACATGATCACAATGAAAGTTGATGACGTATTAACCCTTTGATGAGTACAATCATGTATTTGTGATTATTGTTGAGTGGTTCCTGCAGCGTACGATCTCAAATACATGATTGTAACAGTAGCAACAGAACGTATGACGCAACAAAGGGGGATTTGTGGGGGGGGTTAGTTTCATTTGTGGGGGTTTTCAAGTCCGTGGGGGTAGAAATGGGTGAAATTATTTTGGGGGGGATATGATGCAGGAAATACTACTATGATGGGGGATTTATCAATAAATGAGGGGCAAACACAAGAGAAGGTTATACGCTAAATAAAAATGAACCCCTGGAAAGGGAGGTCTGAGCTGGCAACCCTGAGGTACCATAGTTACAATCTGATGCCGTGTGGAAGACAACTGGGAACTCGAAAACAATTTTGGGAACGGTCATCCAATTCGGAATTCCAACTCGGGAACTTTGACGTCATGATTTTACCTAGTATTTTTCAGAGTTCACAGTTGTCTTGAAAGTCAGTCGAGAGAACATTCCCTAGGTATAACATCTTTGGTCTGTCAGACGCTAACGTGACAAACAGAATGCATTGTATGATGTCAACAAACATGACGCCACATATAGCCGGCAAATAGCTTAGCTTTTTATGGCTGCAGAGGCAGTATTGTGTAGCTTGGATGAAAAGGTGCCCATTGTAAACGGCCAGCTCCTCAGTCTCAGTTGCTAATATATGCATATTATTATTAGTATTGGATAGCAAACACTCTGAAGTTTCTAAAACTGTTTGAATTATGTCTGTGAGTATAACAGAACTCATTTTGCAGGCAAAAACCTGAGAAATTCCACTTCCTGTTTGTATTTTTTCTGGGGGTGGCAGATTTTCAACCAAGCTCTCATTGAAATTACAGCGAGAAATTGATGAGTTTTTACTTCCTACGCCTCCCACTAGATGTCAACAGTCAATAGAACTTTGTCTGATGACTCTAATGTGAAGGGGAGTCGAATGAGACAGGAAATAGTCACCAGTGCCACGAGTTGACTATTCTTTCACCATGCGCGTTCACAGGGGAAGGACCTGCGTTCCACCGGTCATCTGAAGTCATTCTAATTCTCCGGTTGGAATGTTATTCAAGATATATGTAAACAACATTCTAAAGATTGATTCAGTACATCGTTTGACATGTTTCTACTGACTGTTATGGAACTTTTGGACATTTTGTCACGTTATAGTGGATGCGCTTTGTGACTTTGGAATTGTTTACCAAACGCGCTAACCAAAGTAGCTAATTGGACATAAATAATGGACATTTTTGAACAAATCAAGCATTTATTGTGGACCTGGGATTCCTAGAGCTGCATTCTGATGAAGTTCATCAAAGGTAAGGAAATATTTATCATGTATTTTCTGGTTTCTGTTGACTCCAACATGGCGGCTAATTTGGCTTCTGTTCTGATTGCCGTCTCAGATTATTGCATGTGTTGCTTTTTCCGTAAACTTTATTTGAAATCTGACACAGCGGTTGCATTAAGGAGAGGTATATCTATAATTCCATGTGTATATCTTGTATTATCATCTCCATTTATGATGAGTATTTCTGTTGAAATGATGTGGCTATGCAAAATCACTTGATGTTTTTGGAACTAGTGAATCTAATACGCCAATGTAAACTCAGATTTTTTGATATAAATATGAACTTTATCAAATAAAACATGTATGTATTGTGTAACATGAAGTCCTTTGAGAGTCATCTGATGAAGATAATTAAAGGTTAGTGATTAATGTTATCTCTATTTCTGCTTTTTGTGAATGCTATATTTCGCTGGAAAATGGCTGAGTTTATTGTGGTTTGAAGGAGACCTAACATAATCGTTTGGAGTGCTTTCGCTGAAAAGCCTATTTGAAATCGGACACTTTGGTGGGATTAACAACAAGATTAACTCTAAAATGATATAAGACACATGTTTTAGGAATTGTAATTATGAAATTTCGGTGGTTTGAATTTGGCGCCGATCTATTTTCACTGGTAGTTGTCATATCAATCCCGTTACCGGGATTGCAGCCATAAAAAGTTAGCATTAGCTCATCATAATCAGTACAACTTTCAAGTGTTTTACACACATCATATGTGTCCATTACAATCTATGCAAGAATCAAAATGCATGATTTGTCACCAGAACTTGAAAACATGTTAATAAAACAGTAAATACATTATGATCCATACATATATATGGTTTGCTACAGCAAAAACAACAACACAATATACAGAAAATAAGCCACTTAACTTTGATAGGAACTCACACATGTCCAAAGTCCAATTTGTAAGACAAACAAACATGAAGGCAATGCGGGTGCCAGCCAGAAATTGTGGGAAAATGTTTGTGCAATGTCTTCATACTTGGTCTGAGGAAACACTCAATAAGTGCTTGGGCTCACGATGAAGAGAGACGTTTATCCACTCAGTAAAGTCCAAAAATACTTTTTCTGAATTAAGGGTATCAGAAATTATACTGCAACTGGCATTCTGACAGACACATCTGGGTTTAGCAGATTCCAGTAGAACACTACCTAACCGAATGCATAGTGCCAACTGTAAAGTTTGGTGGAGGAGGAATAATGGTCTGGGGCTGTCTTTTCATGCTTTGGGCTAGGCCCCTTAGGCCCAGTGAAGGGAAATATTAACGATATAGCATACAATGACATTCTAGACTATTCAGATAGACTATTCTAGACTATACTTTGCTTCCAACTTTGTGGAAACAGTTTGGGGAAGGCACTTTCCTGTTTCTGCATGACAATGCCACCGTGCAAAAAAGTGGGGTCCATACCGAAATGGTTTGTCAAGAACTTGACTGGCCTGCACAGAGCCGTGGCCTCAACCCCATCGAACACCTTTGGGATGAATTGGAACGCCGACTGCGAGCCAGTCCTATTTGGCCGAACATCAGTGCCCGACCTCAGTAATGCTCCTGTGGCTGAATATAAGCAAGTCCCCTCATCAATGTTCCAACATCTAGTGGAAAGCCTTCCCAGAAGTGTAGAGGCTGTTGTAGCAGCAAAGGGGGGGGGGACCAACTCCGTCTTAATGCATATGATTTTTGAATGAGATGTTCGACAAGCAGGTGTCCACATACTTATGGCCATGTAGTGTAGATAAGGCCCACGAGCCTTGTCCTCACACAGCCATTTCGAGTGAGGGGCTGAAGGACACACACACAAACACATGCACACTAGCACACAGAGGCAAGCACAGATAAACACACACACACACACACAAACACACACACAGCTAATACAGAGTAAGGAAGAATAATAAGACAACTGACATCTCCATTTGTTCATTTGTTCTCTCCTCACCTATTATTTCTTTGTCACATTTGACAGCATCAGCCCCGTTTACGGGTGATCTCTCTGCAACTATTTCCTCGAGCAGTTTCCACATCTGTTTTCACCATTGCTCCCCAGTTTAAAGTCCCTGAAGGTGTTGTTAAATTCGAAGTACTGCAGCTTTATACATGTTAAAATCACCAATAATCTCCCTCTGACATGACCCCCAGTCCAAGCCAGCCACCCACGTGAGAAAATACTATAGTATACTGTGGTATAAATACTATAGTATTCACTGTAGTGTTTTTACAGATTTTTCTGTAGTATTCACTATAGTATACTGTATTATCTACAGTTAACTATAGTGCAAATACTGTAGTAAAAAAAACTGAGGAATATATTATAGTAATTCATGTATTGTTTTTGCAGCTTGTAGTATGCTGTAGTATTTACTGTAGAGTTCTTTGCAGACTGTAGTATACTGTAGTAATTACTATAGTGTTTTGCAGATTGTAATATACTGTAGTATTTCCTCTAGTGTTTTGCAGACATTACTGTAGTATTTACTAGTGTTTTTATTTTATTGTCTTTGACATAGAAGTGGAGGCTTTCTCCTTGAGGAAAACAACTGGAGAAATACTAAAAGAGCACATTCTCCATAACCTGGAGGTGGTAGGACTGGGGTTTGTAAGGATAGTTCAGAGCTTCTGCTCTTTTCTATAACCAACATGGAAAACAATATGCTATCTATACTTGGCAAAAAGGTTTCTCACTTATGGGAGGCAGAAATTGGGATATGGGGGAGGAGAATGGGCAGGGTATATGCACATTAAATACTGTAGTATTTACTACAGTGTTTTTTTTTCAGATAATACTGTAGCATTTACTATAGTATTCTACATTTTACAGTTGTTTTATTTGTTTGATTTCACCTTTATTTAACCAGGTAGGCTAGTTGAAAACAAGTTCTCATTTACAACTGCGACCTGGCCAAGATAAAGCAAAGCAATGCGTCACAAACAACAACACAGAGTTACATATGGAATAAACAAACATACAGTCAATAATACAAAACAAAGTCTATATACAGTGTGTGGAAATGAGGAAGGATAAGGGAGGTAAGGAAATAAATAGGCCATAGTGGCAAAATAATTACAATATAGCAATTAAACACTGGAGTGATAGATGTGCAGAAGATGAATGTGCAAGTAGAGATGCTGCTGTGCAAGGGAGCAAAATAAATAAATGACAGTATGGGGAAGAGGTAGTTGGATGGGATATTTACAGGTGGGTTATGTATAGTTTCAGTGATCTGTGAGCTGCTCTGACAGCTGGTGCTTAAAGTTAGTGAGAGGGATATGAGTTTCCAGCTTCAGTGATTTTTGCAGTTCGTTCCAGTCATTGGCAGCAGAGAACTGGAAGGAATGGCGGCAAAAGGAGGAATAGGCTTTGGGGGTGACCAGTGAAATATACCTGTGGAGCGAGTGATACGGGTGGGTGCTGCTATGGTGACCAGTGAGCAGAGATAGGGCGGGGCTTTACCTAGCAAATGTTATTGGTCACATACACATGGTTAGCAGATGTTAATGTGAGTGTAGCGAAATGCTTGTGCTTCTAGTTCTGACCACACAGTAATATCTAACAAATAATCTAACAATTTCACAACATCTACCTTTTACACACACGAGTGTAAAGGAATGATTAGACGGAGCTGGAGCCAGTGGGTTTGGCGACAAATATGAAGTGAGGGCTAGCCAACGAGAGCATGCAGGTCGCAGTGGTGGGTAGTATATGGGGCTATGGTGACAAAACGGAAGGCACTGTGATAGACTGCATCCACTTTGCTGAGTAGGGTGTTGGAGGCAATTTTGTAAATGACATCGCCAAAGTCAAGGATCGGTAAGATAGTCAGTTTTACGAGGGTATGTTTGGCAGCATGAGTGAAGGATGCTTTGTTGTGAAATAGGAAGCTGATTCTAGATTTAATTTTGGATTGGAGATGCTTAATGTGAGTCTGGAAGGAGAGTTTGCAGTCTAACCAGACACCTAGGTATTTGTAGTTGTCCACATAGTCTAAGTCAGACCCGTCCAGAGTAGTGATGCTGGATGGGCAGGCAGGTGTGGGCAGCGATCGGTTGAAGAGCATGCATTTAGTGTTACTTGCATTTAAGAGCAGTTGGAGGCCACGGAAAGAGAGTTGTATGGCATTGAAGCTCCTCTGAAGGTTAGTTAATACAGAGTGGTGTCGTCTGCGTAGAGGTGGATCAGAGAATCACCCGCAGCAAGAGCGACATCATTGATGTATACAGAGTGGAGAGTCGGTCCGAGAATTGATCCCTGTGGCACCCCCATAGAGACTGCCAGAAGTCCAGACAACAGGTGCTCCAATTTGACACACTGAACTCTATCTGAGAAGTAGTTGGTGAACCAGGCGAGGGAGACATTAGAGAAACCAAGGCTGTTGAGTCTGCCGATAAGAATGCGGTGATTGACAGATACGAAAGCCTTGTCCTGGTCGATGAATACAGCTGTGCAGTATTGTCTCTTATCGATGGAGGTTATGATATCGTTTAGGAACTTGAGCCATGCTGACGTGCACCCAAGACCAGCTCAGAATCAATCAGAACTTGTTGGAGTTTGTACTACAGGATGTGAATTTCTGTTTGAAAAAGCTAGCCTTTGCTTTCCTAACTGCCTGTGTATATTGGTTCCTAACTTCTCTGAAAAGTTGCATATTGCGGGGGCTATTCGATGCTAGTGCAGTACGCCACATGAGGTTTTGTGCTCGTCAAGGGCAGTCAGGTCTGGAGTGAACCAAGGGCTCTTTCTGTTCCTGGTTCTACATTTTTTGAACGGGGCATGCTTATTTAACTTCTTCGATATAGGGGGCGCTCTTTTAATTTTTGGATAAAAAAACGTTCCCGTTTTAAACAAGATATTTTGTCACGAAAAGATGCTCGACTATGCATATAATTGACAGCTTTGGAAAGAAAACACTCTGATGTTTCCAAAACTGAAAAGATATTATCTGTGAGTGCCACAGAACTGATGATACAGGCGAAACCAAGATGAAATTTCAAACAGGAAATGCCCCAGATTTTGAAGGCGCTGTGTTCCAATGTCTCCTTATATGGCTGTGAATGCGTCAGGAATGAGCTTACACTTTCTATCGTTTCCCCAAGGTGTCTGCAGCATTGTGATGTATTTGTAGGCATATCATTGGAAGATTGACCATAAGAGACTACATTTACCAGGTGCTCGCTTGGTGTCCTCCGTCGAAATTATTGCGTAATCTCCAGCTGCGTGTATTTTTCCATTTGGTTCAGAGGAGAAACCAAACTGCCACGAATGATTTATCATCAAATAGATATGTGAAAAACACCTTGAGGATTGATTCTAAACAACGTTTGCCATGTTTCTGTTGATATTATTTAATTAATTTGGAAAAAAGGCTAAAGGCTAAGGCTAAGCTTGTGAGTGAATATATTTCTTTCATTTCATTTGCGATTTTCATTCATAGTTAACGTTGCGTTATGGTAATGAGCTTGAGGCTATGATTACGCTCCCGGATACGGGATTGCTCGACGCAAGAAGTTAAGATGGTGAGGAAAGCAATTTTAAAGAATAACCAGGCATCCTCTACTGACGGAATGAGGTCAATATCCTTCCAGGATACCCGGGCCAGGTAGATTAGAAAGGTCTGCTTGCTGAAGTGTTTTAGGGAGCGTTTGACAGTGATGAGGTGTTGTCGTTTGACCGCAGACCCATTACGGACGCAGGCCATGAGGCAGTAATCGCTGAGATCCTGGTTGAAGACAGCAGAGGTGTATTTGGAGGGCAGATTGGTTCGGATGATATCTATGAGGGTGCCGTGTTTACATATTTGGGGTTGTACCTGGTAGGTTCATTGATCATTTGTGTGAGCTTTAGGGCAACAAGCTTAGATTGTAGGATGGCCGGGTGTGAGACTTGTTTCTGGAAAGTTGGATTTTTAAAATTAGAAGCTCAAATTGTTTTGGCACAGACCTGCAGGCTATCTCTGCAGTAGATTGCAACTCCGCCCCCTTTGGCAGTTCTATCTTATAGGAAAATGTTATAGTTAGGGATGGAAATGTCAGGGTTTTTGGTGGTCTTCCTAAGCCCGGATTCAGACATGGCTAGGACATCTGGGTTGGCAGAGTGTGCTAAAGCTGTGAATAAAACAAACTTAGGGAGGAGGCTTCTAATGTTAATATGTCTGAAACCAATGCTTTTACGGTAACAGAAGTCAACAAATGAGAGCTCCTGTGGAATGGGAGTGGAGCTAAACACTGCAGGGCCTGGATTAACCTCTACATCACCGAGGGACAGAGGAGGAGTAGGATAAGGGTACGGCTAAAGGCTGTAAGAACTGGTCGTCTAGTACGTTCGGAACAGGGAGTAAAAGGAGCAGGTTTCTGGGCACGGTAGAATAGATTCAAGTCATAATGTACAGACAAAGGTTTTGTAGGGTGTAAATACAATGGAGATAAACCTATGGACTAAGTGACGATGAGAGAGATATTGTCTCTAGAAACATAATTTAAACCAGGTGAGGTCACAGCATGTGTGGGAGGTGGAACTAAAGGGTTAGCTAAGGCGTATTGAGCAGGGCTATAGAGGCTCTACTGTGAAATAAGGCAATAATCAATACCAAAACAGCAATGGACAAGGCATTTTGACATTAGGGAGAGGCATGCGTAGCCGAGTGATCATAGGGGTCCAGTGAGTAGCTAGGTGGGCTGGAGACACGCCGATTCAGACAGCTGGCGGGCCATGGAAAGCAAGCTAGCAGAAGGAGGGCATTAGAGGGACGTCGCGATGGAAGAAGTCTGTTGTAGCCCCTTGTGCGATTACATCGGCAGACCAGTCATGATGGGTCAGCAGGGCTCCTTATAGTAAAAGGGTCCAGGCCAATTTGCAAAATAGGTATAGTGGTCCAAGAAATTGGCCGATTCAGCTAACAGTCCGATATGCTCTAGGCAGCTAGCAGACTGCGGCTAGCAGGCTAGCAGATGGGCATCTGTGGACGTCGCGATGGAGGAGCCAGTTGAAAAAACTCCTCGGGCAGATTATGTCGGTAGTCCAGTCGTGATGGATCGGCGGGGCTCCGTATCGGCAGTAAAAGGGGTCCAGGCCAATTTTAAAATAGGTATTGTAGCCCAAGGAGTGGCTGATGGACCTCTTTAGCTAGCCAGGAGATGGGCCTAGCATAGGCTAGCTCCAGGCTAATTGGTGCTTGCATCGGGACAGAGACGTTAGCCAGGAGTGGACACTCGGATAGCAGCTTGCTAGCTGCGTTGATCCAGGTGAAAAGGTTCAGAACTTGCGGTAGGAATCCGGAGATTTGGAGAAAAAAGTCTGATATGCTCTTGTTTAAATTGCGCTGTGCAGACAAGAGTTGTCTGAGCTAAGTCAGCTAGCAGTGGCTAGTAGCTAGTTAGCTGGCTAGCTTCTGTTGGGGGTTCTGGATCTAAAGTAAAGAAAATAGCAGATCCATACCTCATTGGGTGAGGTGGATTGCAGGAGAGTATGTTGAAGTTGAGGTTAAGAAAAATATATTTTTAAATATATGCAAAGAAAAAAGATATAAAAAGATATATACATGGGACACGACAAGACGAAGACAAAGACGTCTGACAGCTACGCCATCTTGGTTAGAATACAATAAGTACTACACATCATCTAGGGATACTCCAGTGTGTATAATAGTATTTTACAGTATACTATAGTTTACTACAAAGTTATAGTAAATACACTCGTATTCTATGGTAAACTGTCATATTTTTTTCATGTGGGTAGGCAGTGAGGCAGATACACTAATACTGTTACATCATACAACAACCCTGCCCGTCTCTGTCGGTCTGTCTGTTCCCCTTTCTCCAGTCTTTGGGTGACAGGGAAGGAAGTGAACACGTTGCCCGCCATATTGTTCACACACTAATGCTTGCCATTGTTAATCCTACAGTATATTGTAATTTGGCACACAATGCACATAGGATTTTTCTAAGGTTATTCGACCTCAGTACCAAATCCTGGTTTAGGTAGGGAGTTTGTGTGTGTGTGTGTGTGTGTGTGTGTGTGTGTGTGTGTGTGTGTGTGTGTGTGTGTGTGTGTGTGTGTGTGTGCGTGCGTGCGTGTGTGTGCGTGCTGCGTGTGGACGTTTGTATGTGTGCATGCATGCGTGTCTGTGGATGTACAGGCAGATCACTGACCAAGGTTCTTCTGAACGCCAAGACCTGGATGAACCGTTGAAGCCCCTCAGCCAATGAAGAGACCTTCAAAGGTCCAGGGAATGACAGAGGAGAAAAGAAACAAGGACGGGAAAAGGGGGAAGAAGTAGGAAACAGAAGGTGGATACTGTACATCAACATAAGGTTTGAACATGTGCTTTCTATAGTACAGTTGTTTTGCTGCAGATCAGTTTATGAAAAATCTGTCAAACAAGATTATGTTGCAAGTGAACAAAATCAGCATCTTTATAATGAGGATGGAGTGTACACAGTGGTAAACTGAATATAGAAGGAGATACTGTAACTTTAGATTTGAATTTCAAATGAATTAATATGACAGTTATATGAAGGCAAGTTGAGAAAGGACTTTCAAAACTGTTTGTGTTCAACACTTTTACAAAACATAAAATGCGCTTCTCCCCACTTCCACTGACACTGCAGCTACAATGAATGAGTAGCCAAGTATATCGATAGGCCTGCTTTTTTACTATCAGCAACTCATTGTGTCGATTTTTTACATTTTGAGCAATATTTCACTTTCTCTGGTCATAGGAAAGACTAAAGTTTCGCCATCAGGTGGAAGACTGTGTCCCCGCTCTCTGGTCAATCTCACCGGAGGAAAGGAGAGAGCAGGGACCATAAGAGACGGACCCTCTGCTGTTCTCTCCCTCCACTGAGACTGACCATCACATGCAGGTACCATTAGTTTATTCAAATTATAAAAATATATGCTCAGCTGTGGCATGGCCATAACTATGTATGAGGACCGCGAAGTCCAGACAGATTAAAGGTGATGTTCGCTTGCGTCCCCCAGATTTGCCTCCCGGATTTTCCTTTTTAGCAGCTCATTCACCACTCTCTCAAATGGCTAACTCTGCTCTCTCGTGGCACAGACCGAGGGTCTGATACAGGAAACAAAATACCACAGCTCGCAGTCAGCTCAAGTAGGCAACTTGAGACTCTGCTGACGGTGTGTTTGCAAGATGCTGGACAAAAAGCAATTTTAAGACAGTCCCGAGACTCCAGTCGTGTCTACACACATCCCCAAACAAAACAAAAAACGAATGTGGGTGAATGAGAGTAACACTGGTAAATAGTCCCTTATAGAGTAGATACAGTATGTCAGTCAGTGAGGTGGCTAGCTGCCAGCAGAGAACCTTCTATTACAGTAATATCTAGCTATCCACCTCATTCCTTTCTGTTAGCATGTGCTCATAGAACCCATCATGCTTTCGGGTCATGCTAATTTTCAGATTACACAATGATTCTTTATTTGTGGACACTACAGCACCTTATTTGCTCTCTTGGTACTTCTCATCTTTGTAAGTCATCTTGATTTTGCGCCTGTATGTTTTTATCAGTTTCTTTATGAAAATATTTAGCGAACTCCATGACAGTAGCTAAAACAAGCGGCTATAGCAGCACACAAGGAGCCTACAAATGCATGCTGGGCCAGGCATAACCTGAGCTGGTGAAGTAAGCTCTACTGGCGCAGTACTGGAGCGAAATAGGAGTGGGCTAGAAGGCTGACACTCCAGCCTTTGGGAAACTAGCTCACGGCCTCCAGTCATGTTGGGCACATTCCGCTCCTTGCTACGCTCCAGCTCCAGCCCCATTCTGCTCACATACTCTGCTCACCACTAAGTGCCACATCACTGTCTGCAAATGTATTATGATAGCTTAGTCGTGTATTTCTTACTCCTGCTGAGGTAAGCTCCGTTTTAGCGTTAGCTTTAGCTTCTTTCAATAGCATCATTCAATAGCTAAGTGTGTCATTGTAGCAAAGTATTTCTAAACACAAAATGGAACAAAAAAAGTTTTGTTCTATTGTCTATAAAAGGCTATACTAGGCTATCATTTGGCTCAATAAGCCTTTTCAGGAGCTTTCCGTTCTGATAAGGTTATTTTGCCAAAAACCTCTAGGCCTAGCTGTAGAGAAAAAAACTACAACAACTCCGCATCCCTGCCTAGCCTGGGAAGATTGGCCCAAAGGGTGTTTAGCATCCCCAGTGGCTTTGCGAGCGTGTAGAGGGTATTTTATTTTGCTGGCCTCCTCTCCAGGCACCATCGCATGAGCCTGAAGCCATAGACTCTGGCCAAACTCGCGCTTCTGAAAGTGAATTCAAAAGCACTGTAGACTGAGCCTAATAAGGCATGTTTCGTTAAATTTGAATTGAATTCTAAGTCACAGCCTATATGAGCAATTTCTAGACTATAATGATTTAATAAAACAAAATGCTCTTTAAAAGCTGAGCGGTTAATGTTCCTGCCAGCCAAGTGTGTAGCACGAGCAAATACTTCACAATGTATTTCTTTGTAGGCTATAGCCTTGAAATAATTGAAATAATATGCTAACAACATAGCCTAAATAATTAATTTGTCTTCCTTCTTAGGCTACCTGTCTGGTTCCAGACATATTAGAGTGTTTATATGCTGTTTAAAACGAATGTAGCCTATTTGAAATGATGGATACTTCTTACAGTCACCTTTTCAAGTTGTTTACTAAAATGTTTTGCATTCAAATCACTTTGTTTGGTGTCAATACTTCAATAGCAAATGGTAGGTCCAGGTAGTCACAAAAATAGATGGGTGTTGGTTAAATGGTGATTTTAATAGGGCGGCAGCGTGGCCTAGTGGTTAGAGCGTTGGACTAGTAACCGGAAGGTTGTAAGTTCAAACTCCCAAGCTGACAAGGTACAAATCTGTCGTTCTGCCCCTGAACAAGGCAGTTAACCCACTGTTCCTAGGCTGTCATTGAAAATAAGAATTTTTTTCTTAACTGACTTGCCTAGTTAAATAAAGATAAAATAAAATGAATGGAGCAAATTTGGAACACCTGTTTTCTTTCAAATCTGGGAAGGTTTTTTTTTAAACACAGTGGTTGGAAAGAACATGGAGCGCTGGAGCCAGGAGGGACTGAGATGAATTAACCTACAGCAGCCAAGTTGATATTGACTGTGGTCATTTTGTTTTTGCAGTTCTCCAAATAGATTTTTTTAGTTGAAATGGTCTGAGAAGAACGAAATTGGCACGCCAAGCATTAATATATACCTTCATGTTTGGAGCTCCGGTCGGTCATAATTTTAAATTCCTGCTCTAACGCTTTAAGTAATTAGTGGGCCTCACAGATCCATCATTGGCCAAAAAGGGTACCTGGGGGGTAAAAGTCTGAGAGCATCACTTTTAATTATGAAACCATTATAGCAGTAAACAGATGCAAGCCAAGCTCTGGTACTGATTAATATTTTGTGTGCAATCAGTGGGTATGAGCATCTCTCTCTCTCTCTCTCTCTCTCTCTCTCTCTCTCTCCTAACCTTCATTACTCCTGTACAAAGCAGCTGAAGAAGACACATATGGGCATTGATTTTCGCCCAGAGCCACGTGAATGTGCTCAAGGAGCTCTTCAGTAGAGTCAAAGAGAGATGGAACCCCCAAAACAAGAACTTTACAGAAACAAGGTGCCAGAGTGACTCCTGCTCCTTTGACATTTGGAAACGTCTGGAAGAAGAAGAAGAGGAAGAGTGAGAAAATACACGGAAAAGAAAATAAGGCAAACAAAAGATTGCCCACTCTGAGTGTGTCCATTGGGCCGCAACCTGTTGAAGCCCCTTTATGTGCTCATCCCAGCGTCCTCTGAAGTCCTGTGCATGTAGTTCCTTTAACAAATGGAATTAAAAAGAATGATAAAGAAAAATAAACGGCCTTGTTGGTGAAATATTCTCTCTTCTTTCTCTCTCACCTCTGCCTCTCTGCCACTCTCTCTCCCTCTCTGCCTCTCTGCCACTCTCTCTCTCTCTCTGCTCTCTCTCCTCTCTGCCTCTCTTTCTCTCTCTCTGCATCTCTCTCTCTTTCTCTCTCTCTGCATCTCTCTCTCTCTCTCTGCCTCTCTCTCTGCCTCTCTCTCTCTCTCTCTAACTCTCTGCCTCTCTCTGCCTCTCTCTCTCTGCCTCTCTCTCTCTAACTCTCTCTCTGCCTCTCTCTCTCTCTCTAACTCTCTCTGCCTCTCTCTCTGACTCTCTCTCTGCCTCTCTCTCTCTCTGCCTCTCTCTCTCTAACTCTCTCTCTGCCTCTCTCTCTCTCTCTCTGCCCCTCTCTCTAACTCTCTCTCAATTCAATTCAAAAGGCTTACATTGCTAAAGAAAGGGACATAGAAAATTAACAAAAGTAAAATAAACAAAAATTAACAGGAAACATTACACTCACCAAAGTTCCAAAGGAATAGAGACATATCAAATGCCATATTATGTCTATATACAGTGTTGTAACGATGTGCAAATAGTTAAAGTACAAAAGGCAAAATAAATAAACATAAATATGGGCTATATTTACAATGGTGTTTGTTCTTCACTGGTTGCCCTTTTCTTGTGGCAACAGGTCACACATCTTGCTGCTGTGATGGAACACTGTGTTATTTCACCCAATAGATATGGGGGGTTTATCAAAATTGGATTTGTTTTTGAATTTTTTGTGGATCTGTGTTATCTGAGGAAAATGTGTGTCTGTAATATGGTTATACAATTGGCAGGAGGTTAGGAAGTGCATCTCCGTTTCCACCTCATTTTGTGGGCAGTGTGCACATAGCCTGTCTTCTCTTGAGAGCCAGGTCTGCCCACGGCAGCCCCTCAATAGAAAGGCTATGCCTACAGAGTCTGTACATAGTCAAAGCTTTCCTTCATTTAGTGTCACACCACGGTGGTCCGGTATTCTGCCACTGTGTACTATCTGTTAGGGCCAAATAGAATTCTAGTTTGCTCTGTTTTTTTGTTAATTCTTTCCAAAGTGTCAAGTAATTATCCTTTTCTATAATGATTTGGTTAGGTCTAATTATGTTGCTCTCCTGGGGCTCTGTTTGTGTTTGAGAACAGAACCCCAGGAACAGCTTGCTTGCGGGACTCTTCTCCAAGTTAATCTCTCTGTAGGTGATGGCTTTGTTATGGAAGGTTTGGGAATCGCTTCCTTTTAGGTGGTTTTAGAATTTAGCGGGTATCGGCTTAATTCTGCTCTACATGCATTAATTGATGTTTTTTGTTGTACACAGAGGATATTTTTTTGCAGAATACTGAATGCACAGTCTCAATTTGGTGTTTGTCCCATTTTGTGACCACAGACCTCACAACCATAAAGGGCAATGGGTTCTATAACTGATTCAAGTATTATTAGCCAGATCCTAATTGTTATGTCAGATTTGATGTTCTTTTTGATGGTGTAAAAGGCCCTTCTTGCCTTGTCTCTCAGATCGTTCACAGCTTTGTGGAAGATACCTGTGGCACTGATGTTTAGGCCGAGGTACGTATTGTTTTTTGACTTTGCCTTTGTTTTGGTTTGTTTGTTGGTCAATTAAGGCGTGCAGGGTGAATACGCGGTCTGCCGTACCATAATTTGGTAAAAATCCAATTTCACATTGGCTCAGACATTGTTTTCAATGAGGAAATGTAAGAGTCTGCTGATAAATAAGGGTCTCTGAAAATGCAGAGAATTTTCCCAAGGTTGCTGTTGACTCAAATCCCACGGTAGTTATTGGGGTCAAAATTTTCTCCACTTTTGTGGATCAGTCCTTGGTTCCAAATCTTTCTCTCTCTCTCTTTGCCATTCTCTCCCTCTCCTTCTCTCTCGTTCAGACACACATTGGAAAGTAAGGAGAGGAGAACTTAATGAACAAATAGGTAAATATATATTTTGTTAATGTTATGTTTATTTATGTATTTCTTTAAACCCTGTAGCTTTATATAAAGTTAGAACAACAATTATTTGACTTTTTCTGTGTCAATTTATCTGTGTCATGGTCTGAAACAGGTCGAAAAACATACAGTTGACAGATGTTATTGGCCGATATTAGCCTTTCACAGAAATAAAGCGCAGATATTCACAAATAAAGTGCAGATATTATATACATAGAATAAACAAATACATCTGCGCATTTGCAATAATTTTTTTTGCAATGATTGCCTGAAGAGGGCACTCTACGAGCTGCTAATTGAACATCATTCAGCCCTAGCTTGCCACAGCCAGCGTATTTGAATAAGTAAATAATCAAAAGTACACCAAGTAAGCAGTCCTCATCACATTCTCACTTAGTTAATGTTAGCTTAGCCAGCAAGGTTGTTAGCTTAGCTAGCTTATGTTTGTCATAAAATGTTTGTTTACATGACCTTTGACTGTTGTAAATAATGTAGTAAATCTACTCAATACATATGCTGACATCTAGTGGTGACATTATGAATGGCATATTATTGCATTTCAGTGCTTATTTGTGAACTTGTGAACAGTGCCGTTTCAGATTTATTTTGAGACAAAAAAAAATTCTTATCCGCCATAGATAGACACATCTTTAAGTTATAGCTAAGAAGGCAATCTAATCAAGTTTTGTATTTACTGTCATATTTATGGAGTATATACTGTAGTTGCTTTTTGGATATTCTGTAAACCACAAATAAAATAATGTAAATTTTAATATTTTGATTTGAAAAAATCAGCATGTAAAGTATCTGTTAATCTTTTGGAGCACAATTTATGTGAAAAAAAAAATATGTTTTTCATTTCACCTCTAAAAACAATATATTGGCAGATATATCAGTAATCTGTGACTTTTGCTTCCCTGAAATTGGTATCGGTATCAAACCCAAAGATCCCATATTGGTCGGGCTATAATCTGCATATACTTTTGATCTCCAAGTTCTTTTGGTTGGTAAATCATGCATTGACATCAATACAACATTTTTTGCTAATGTTTGTGTGTATCTCAAATTAGGATTCAGCCAAAAGGAAAATGCCCTGTCACAATTGCTTTCATTTTAAAAGGTGCACATCAATACCTGGTAAGTACTGTAAAGGAATCGCTGTCTGTGTGATATTTGTCTCTATATCTGCTCTATCGTTGCCCCTTCTTAGGGTGTTTTCACATATATTCCTCTTTTAAAATAACCAATCTCAGTCCTCTTTAAAGTGAACTCCAGGGTAAAAAAAGTTAAAGGACACATTTTTCTTTGTATTACACCTCCCTTACCTTTGAATGAGGACTCAAATATTTTGCCAGTTCATTTTGTGGTCCGAGTCCTCTATGTTTAGAAAGGAACCAATATATTTTTCCAACATTCAGTCAATACACTCTGGGTTTTTACCAAGTACAGTACAAAACATTTAATCAGAATGTGTTATCAGAATGTGTAACTAGATATACCGCTTACATTTGACCCTCTCTTGTGTAGGTGACAGTATTTTGACTTCCGGATGAAAAGCGTGCCCAAAATAAACTACCTGTTACTCAGACCGAGAAGCGAGGATATGCATATGGATAGATATGGATAGAAAACACTCTATAGTTTCTAAAACTGTTAAAATAATGTCTGTGAGTATAACAGAACTGATATGACAGGAAAAACCCAGAAGACAAACAATCCCCCCCCCCCAATTTTTTGGGGGGGCCTACCTCTATTTTCAATGGCTATCACCTTTATTATAAGGCCAAGTCCTCCCATATTGCAGTTCCCAGGGCATGCATGTCAACAGTCTTTAGAAAGAGTTTCAGCCTGGTTTTTGGAAAAATGAGCCAGAAATAGTAGTTTTTCTAGATTACTCCCATCTTGTCTGTAGTGTTTCCAAGCGTGTGGAAGAGAGCGCTTTCTTTGGTATTTTTCTCCGGTAAAGACAATAAGGATTCTCCATCTTAAATTGTATCGTTTATTTACGTATTACACGGAACCCAAACCAGCTGCACGCGTGCTCCATCGTGCGCTATCGTGCATACATTTATTTTGTCTTCATACAAATCAAATCAAATCAAATCAAATTTTATTTGTCACATACACATGGTTAGCAGATGTTAATGCGAGTGTAGCGAAATGCTTGTGAAACCTAAGATGACCTGGGGTACTAATGTAAGAAATAACACGTAAAAAAACAAAACACTGCATAGTTTCCTAGGAACACGAAGCGAGGCGGCCATCTCTGTCGGCGCCGGAAGTCAAACGCGATCACGACCCACAGGTTAAAATATCAAAACAAACTCTGAACCAATTACGTTAATTTGGGGACAGGTCTAAAAGCATTAAACATGTATGGCAATTTAGCTAGCTAGCTTGCACTTGCTAGCTAATGTGTCCTATATAGCTAGCTTGCTGTTGCTAGCTAATTTGTCCTGAGATATAAACATTAAGTTGTTATTTTACCTGAAATGCATAAGCTCCTCTACTCCGCCAATTAATCCACACATAAAATGGCCAACCAAATCGTTTCTAGTCATCTCTCCTTCCAGGCTTTTTCATCTTTGAACTTATATGGTGATTGGCATCTAAACTTTCATAATATTACCACTACTACCGGCAAAACAATCCGTCTTTCAAGCACCCACGTGGGTATAACCAATGAGGAGATGGCACGTGGGTACCTGCTTCTATAAACCAATGAGGAGATGGGAGAGGCAGGACTTTCAGAGAGATTTGGGTCAGAAGTAGGAATGACTTCTAATTTTTCCCTTGGCATCGCAGACGTTCGTTGGTGCGCACGAGCAGTGTGGGTGAAATAATTGAATAACATGGATTTCTACATTTATTTTGCGATGCGCTCGCGCACTAGAGCGTCTGGTCAGATCAGCATGTTATAGGTCTGGTCAGCATGTTAGGGGACCTAAAGTTTGACTATAAATGTTGTTTGACTTGTTTGAAAAAGTTTATTAGAAATATTTGGGATTCATTTTGTGTGCATGTTGATGGAGGGAAACTGGGTGGATTAATGGATTAATGACTGAAGCATGCCAGCTAAACTGAGTTTTTATGGATATAAAGAAGGACATTATCGAACAAAAGGACCATTTGTGATGTAACTGGGACCTTTTGGAGTGCCAACAGAAGAAGATCATCAAAGGCAAGGCATTTTTTATATCGCTATTTCTGACTTTTGTGTCGCACCTCCCTGGTTGAAATATGGTTTTCATGTAGTTGTATGCGGGGCACAGTCCTCAGATAATCACATGGTTTGCTTTCGCCACAGATCCTTTTTGAAATCTGACACAGCGGCTGGATTAACAAGACGTTAAGCTTTATTTTGATGTATTACATTTGTGATTTTATGAAAGTTAAATAGTTATAATACTGTAGTTTGAATTTCGTGCCCTGCAATTTCACCGGATGTTGGCCAGGTGGGATGCTACCGTCCCACCTGCCCATAAGAATTGATAACTAATAGATTACATTTAGTTAAAATATGAGATATAATAATTGTAATCATAAGAAACTATGAACATGTAAATATTATTGGTAAAAAAATAAATAGCAGAAGAATATCTGCAGATTAAATAATGCTGTAATTAAATGTTCTGACTAATCGGGCTCGATTCGGTCTTATGTAGTAACATTTGGATACAAGTAGAGACTCAGAGCTACAAAATGGTATATCATACACTGCAGTTGAGGAACAATGGAAAAATAATTCTGCTTTGAAAGTTGATAAACTTGTAACCTCACCTTTGAATGTTTTGGTACCTACTGGAGAGCTCTTCTTTGTCTACACCCATTCAGAATCTTTCACCCCCTCTGAAGCTTGAGCACCCCCCATCTCCTTAAGGGTTGATCCGAGCATTCTGTACTAACAACAGCAGTCAAGCACCCAAGCTAACTGGCTAACGTTGGCTAGCTTGCTAGCTACTTCCAGACACAAATGAGAAAACAGCTCGCTGACCATTTTACTCACCCTAAAAAGCTGGTTAGGCTGGTTTTATGTTATCCAGATCGTTGGTGACTGCAAATGAGCTGTTGGCAACAATTTACACTTTTTGCCAACATTTACTGACACTGGCCATATCCAACAGGTGTTGAGCATTTGTAAATTCGTCAGTTATTCTGCACTCTGGCACACAGACAAGAGTACTCGGAAATCGGAATAGATAGCCAGAGCAAATTTACCAGCTACGTCTATCAACAGCTGTTGCAGTGACATTCTATTGAAATGGTTACTTGCATATTGGAGTCTTTTCTTAAAACATGTAGCTTGCTATTTAGGTAAACAATGAACAATAATCCCAACTCATAACGCTACTACCTTGCATGAATCTGCAGGAAGCTAACCAACCAGGTTCAATGTCAGCTAGCTAACATTAGGTTATAACTGGCAAAGCAAATGGCTCTGATACACGGATAATATTACTATACAGATCATGCCATAACGTTAGCTTTCGAGACAGCCAGCTAACGTTCTCTGGCTAGCTAACAGTACACTTTAACTTGAAATTAATACGTCTTTCTGTCAAAATTAGAAATGTGTAATATCTTAAAATGTAGCTAGCTAGCTACACGACCGTTAAAATGTTTGGGGTCACTTAGAAATGTACTTGTTTTCCATGAATACATAGATGAAATTAGTTCCAAATTAATAGGAAATATAGTCAAAACGTTGACATATAAAACATGTTTTTTAATTGAAATAATAATTGTGCTCTTCAAACAAAGAATCCTCCATTTGCAGCCATTACAGCCTTGCAGACCTTTGGCATTCTAGTTGTCAATTTGTTGAGGTAATCTGAAGAGATTTCACCCCATACTTCCTGAAGCACCTCCCACAAGTTGGAATGGCTTGATGGGAAGCTCTTACATACCATATGGTCAAGCTGCTCCTACAACAGCTCAATAGAGTTGAAATCCGATGACTGTGCTGGACACTCTATTACAGACAAAATACCAGCTGACTGCTTCTTCCCTAAATAATTCTTATATAGTTTGGGTCATTGTCCTGTTGTAGGAGGAAATTTGCTCCAATTAAGCACCGTCCACAGGCGTTGCAAAATGGAGTGACAGCCTTCCTTCGTCAAGATCCCTTTTACCCCATACAAAGGTCCCACTTTACCACCACCAACACACACCCAGACCATCACATTGCCTCCACCATGCTTGACAGATGGCGTCAAGCATTCCTCAAGCACCTTTCATTTTTTCTGCGTCTCACAGATGTTCTTCTTTGTGATCCAAACACCTCAAACGTAATTGGCCTGTCCATAACACTTTCTTCCCATCTTCCTCTGTCCAATGTCTATGTTCTTTAGCCGATCTTAATCTTTTCGTTTTATTGCCAAGTCATTGCAACTCTGCCTAGAAGGCCTGGGTCCCGGAGTCGCCTCTTCACTGTTGACGTTGAGACTGGTGTTTTGCGAGTACTATTTAATAAAGCTGCCAGTTGAGGACTTGTGAGGTGTCTGTTTCTCAAACTAGACACTCTAATGTACTTGTACTCTTGCTCAGTTGTGAACTGGAGCCTCCCACTCCTCTTTCTATTCTGGTTAGAGCCTGGTTTTGCTGTTCTGTGAAGGGAGTCGTACACAGCGTTGTACAAGATCTTCAGTTTCTTGGCAATTTCTTGCATGGAATAGACTTCATTTCTAAGAACAAGAATAGACTGACGAGTTTCAGGACAAAGTTCTTTCTTTCTGGCCATTTTGAGCCTGTAATCAAACCCACAAATGCTGGGATGTCTAAAGAAGGCCAGTTTTATTGTTTCTTTAATCAGAACAACAGTTTTCAGCTGTGCTAACATAATTGCAAAAGGGTTTTCTAATGGCCAATTAGCCTTTTAAAGTTATAAACACGGATTAGCTAACACAACGTGCCATTGGAACACAGGAGTGATGGTTGCTGATAATGGGCCTATAAGTGCACAGGGCGAGACCCAGATGCAGACAGGGGAGGCAGATGGTTCAAGTCTCTGATATTTGTTATAATCCAAGGGGCAGGCAAGCGAATGGTGGTGGACAGGCAAAAGATTATAACAAGGTCAGAGTCCAGGAGGTACAGAGTAGCAGGCAGGCTCAAGGTCAGGGCAGGCAGGCGGGTTCAGAGTCAAGGCAGGCAAGGGTCAAAACCGGGAGGACTAGCAAAAAAACAGAGAAAAGGAAAAAGCAGGAGCACGGCGTAACACACAGGTTGACTTTACAAAACTAGACAAACTGTCACAGACAGACAACACAGGTATAAATACCCAGGGGATAATGAGGAAGATGGGTGACACGTGGAGGGGGTGGAGACAAGCTCAGGGACAGGTGAAACAGATCAGGGTGTGACAGGGCCTCTGTATGTCTATGTAGATATTCCATAAAAAAAATCAGCCGTTTCCAGCTACAATAGTCATTTACAACATTAACAATGTCTTCATTGTATTTCTGATCAATTTTATGTTATTTTAATGGACACAAATGTTGTTTTTCTTTCAAAAACAAGGACATTTCTCATTTTCCCCAAACCTTTGAATGGTAGTGTACATCATGGATGGCTGCTCCTCCCTGTCATGGATGCCGTGGTTTCCCTTAGTTTGAAGATCTGGAAAGAGGTATTTTCTCCATATCGTTAGCTATCATACCCTAATTCCATTGATTTAAAAACTTGGTCCTCCAGAAAGTGGAGGGCAACACATGCAGTTCTACTACGCGATATATATAAAAACATTACCGACACATATTGACCAGCTCAAATAGACAGAAGGGGGTCGATGTTTTTTAAATTTAAATTGTGTATGCAACATGATGGACTGACTGATTTAAATGTGTATGTGATGGTGATGTAGGTGATGCCAAAGAAAAATGTCCATCTTGGATGTACAGTAAAGTTTTATTCTATTCTATATGACAGACCAATCCAAACTCATCTCTTGGCATGTCCAGGACACTCATTATCGCAGCCAATCTGTCACTTCCTGACCTTAGTTCCTTTTATATGTCTCTGTTTTAGTTTGGTCAGGGCGTGAGTTGGGGTGGGCATTCTATGTTTTGTGTTCTATGTTTTCTATTTCTGTGTGTTTGGCCTGGTATGGTTCCCAATCAGAGGCAGCTGTCAATCGTTGTCTCTGATTGAGAACCATACTTAGGTAGCCTGTTCCCACCTGGTGTTTGTGGGAAGTTATTTTCTGTTTAGTGTTTTGTTGCACCTTGCAGAAATGTTCGTTTGATGTTTTTGTTCCAGTATTCATCTTCATTAAAATCATTATGAATACATACCATGCTGCTCTTTTGTCCTCTTCCCCTTCTTCCGACAACAATCGTTACACAATCATGGCTAGGCGGGAAGGTATTATTCTGTGGCTAAACACACTAGGCTAGCAATTTAACAATTGTATTTGTATTTACAGACGGCATACATGTTTGTTATTTAGGCACATGAAATTTCACATGTTCCAGAAGGCATTTCTGCAAAAAAAAAAAAAACATTTTCAAATGGCTCTCCTGTGAAGTAGTGACCCAAGACATATGCCTAGTTTCCTGAAACGAGTCACAATTGTACACAACATTTAGTCTACTGTCCCTTTAAGAGCTAGAATTGATGTTGTACCTTATGTTATGATTTTCATTAAATAAACTCAGCAAAAAATGGAACGTCCTCTCACTGTCAACTACGTTTATTTTCAGCTAACTTAACATGTGTCAATATTTGTATGACCATAACAAGATTCAACAACTGAGACATAAACTGAACAAGTTCCACAGATATGTGACTAACAGAAATGGAATAATAAGTCCCTGGACAAAAGGGGGGGTCAAAATCATAAGTAACAGTCAGTATCTTGTGTGGCCACCAGCTGCATTAAATACTGCAGTGCATCTCCTCGTGGACTGCACCAGATTTGCCCGTTCTTGCTGTGAGATGTTACCCCACTCTTCCACCAAGGCACCTGTAAGTTCCCAGACATTTCTGGGGGGAATGGCCCTAGCCTTCAGCCTCCAATCCAACAGGTCCCAGACGTGCTCAATGGGTTTGAGATCCGGGCTCTTCTCTGGCCATGGCAGAACACTGACATTCCTGTCTTGCAGGAAATCACGCACAGAACGAGAAGTATGGCTGGTGGCATTGTCATGCTGGAGGGTCATGTCAGGATGAGCCTGCAGGAAGGATACCACATAAGGGAGGAGGATGTCTTCCCTGTAACACATAGCGTTGAGAATGCCTGCAATGACAACAAGCTCAGTCCGATGATGCACACCGCCCCAGACCATGACGGACCCTCCACCTCCAAATTGATACCGCTCCAGAGTACAGACTCAGTGTAACGCTCATTCCTTCAACGATAAACTTGAATCTGACCATCACCTCTGGCAAGACGAAACCATGACTCGTCAGTGAAGAGCACTTTTTGCCAGTCCTGTTTGGTCCAGCGACTGTGGGTTTGTGGCCATAGGTGACGTTGTTGCCGGCGATGTTTGGCTTAGGATCTGCCTTACAACAGGCCTACAAGCCCTCAGTCCAGCCTCTCTCAGCCTACTGCAGACAGTCTTAGCACTGATGGAGGGATTATGTGTTCCTGGTGTAACTCGAGCAGTTGTTGTTGCCATCCTGTACCTGTCCCGCAGGTGTGATGTTCGGATTTAACGATCCTGTGCAGGTGTTGTTACACGTGGTCTGCCACTGCGAGGACCATCAGCTGTCCATCATGTCTCCCTGTAGCGCTGTTTTAGGCGTCTCACAATACGGACATTGCAATGTATTGCCCGGCCACATCTACAGTCCTCATGCCTCCTTGCAGCATGCCTAAGGCATGTTCACACAAATGAGCTGGGAGCCTGGGCATCTTTCTTTTGGTGTTTTTCAGAGTCAGTAGAAAGGCCTCTTTAGTGTCCTAAGTTTTCATAACTGGGACCTAAATTGCCTACCGTCTGTAAGCTTTTAGTGTCTTAACGACTGTTCCACAAGTGCGTGTTCAATAAGGTCCCAGCACATCATCATCTTCTCTCTTTTGTGGCACCATTGTAAAGGGTTATGGCAGGGGAAACTGTGTTTCAGTAATCTAGTGTGTGGTGCAGGAAATAATGACAAGTGAACCCTGGAGAGCTTTGTGTTCACATTGCCCTAAAAAAGGGAACTGGACAGAGGAATTCAAGCGAACCCGAACTCAGACCACTTCTCGAGGGGTCTGAATTCCTTAGGAGTGTTCACACTGCACAATTTTTTTAAAGAGAACCGTACTGAGTTCACAAAAATCGTCTGAAAGGGACCAGGTGTGAAAGCAGAGGTACACATGTCTTGTTTCTAAGGTGCGTGTTTCCTGTCTTGTAAAGCTTTTCTTATTTTGTATGCTTGACCGTCTGGCGCTTACTACGGTTTTGAGAAATAGAGACAACAAACAAAGGGAGCTGCGATCGCTATCTCTCAGATCATTACGCACCGCAATGAGCTACAGGAACAGAAATAGCCAAAGGGCAAGGTGGACAGGCCCTTGCATGAGCTCATCTTTTCACTGAGCCCATACACTTCTGAGTTAAGCAACACACAAACACACACACACACACACACACATATAAATGAAAGAAGGCGCGCGCGCACGCAAACACACACACACACACCCACACACGCGCGCACACACACCTAGGCCAAAGCCTTTCTAGACAAAGTGGAGGGAGAAGAAATCTAAATCAAATGGGGCAAGTCGATTCCTGCAGTAAAGACGTACAGCTGTTTATCAGGAACGTGGCCAATGCTCAGAGGCCTCACACACACCCACATACACAAACGGAGGTATACGACTATGAACAAACACACATACACGGATGTAAGCACAAAAAACACAGACATTCCATCGAGACATCCATACCAATGCGAGGTCAGGAGTGAAATCCATACAACTGTGTATCCATGAACACATAACATATACCCATCAACATGATTTGGTTATCAATGCTTTCAGGGATTAAATGGAACGTTCATGGCTGGCCCTCTCAAGTATCAAAGACCTCGTAATATCACAGCACCATCAGCCTAAAATAAAGAAGAGCTTTTTTTCTAACAAGTGTCTCCAGTTTCATCCCTTCGGGTTCCTCTATGAAATTAAAAATAAAGTGAATGAGTTTCCCTTTGAAGGCCAGACATAGAAAAAGAAGGGCTAAGACAGAATGAGAAAGAGAGCGAGAGAGAGGGAAAAGGAGGAGAGGAGCTGGGGGGGGGGCAAGCAATGGGAGTGCAATTAAAAGTGCACACACTGGCGAAATCCCGGCTTGTTGGCCCTCTTTTGGGATCTCAACAGACAAGGGGACTTCTTTAAGAGGGGGGCTTTACTACAGACTAGGAGGTGCTGGACGCTCCATTAGTTCTGCTTCACCTCCTGTCTCTCCCTCTATCTTCCTCTCTTTCGCTCCCTCTCTTGCACACTCTCTCTCTCTCTCTCTCTCTCTCTCTCTCTCTCTCTCTCTCTCTCTCTCTCTCTCTCTCTCTCTCTCTCTCTCTCTCTCTCTCTCTCTCTCACTAAGTTTCAGACGGCTGCGAGACCTGGTTTTAACACACATTCTCGCCTCCTCCATCTCTTCCGTTTCTTTCTCCTCTCTCTTCTCCTTCTCTTCCTGCTAAGCGTTGGCTGAAGTTACGGTTGGGTAGAGGGACAGGCTTTGGCACAATGTAGACATTGGCATTCTATGGTGGGTAAGTTACGTGCATTGTCCTACAAATGTTTAGTGTGTGTGTGTGTGTGTGTGTGTGTGTGTGTGTGTGTGTGTGTGTGTGTGTGTGTGTGTGTGTGTGTGTGTGTGTGTGTGTGTGCGTGCGTACTTCTCTCCTCACCTTGCAGAGCCCATAATGCACGGTGATGGATCACAGATCTGACGTTTCTAATTGCATCCCTTTCTTACTCCTCTGTAATGACAGCTGTTCTGAGGGCAATCTCACACACTTTCCATATCCGCCCCACACCCACCATATCAGTTTCATGTACAACCTGTGTGTGAGTGAGTGTAACCGGTGTGAAATGGCTAGCTGGTTAGCGGTGCACCCTCGTAGCATTTCAATCTGGGACATCACTCGCTCTGAGACCTCGAAATAGTTGTTTCTGGCTTTTGCGGAGCGATAGGTAACGATGCTTCGGACAGGGATTGTTGTCGATGTGTGCAGAGGGTCACTTGTTCAAGCCCAGGTTGGGGCGAGCAGAGGGACGGAAGCAATACTGTTACTTCGTATGGGTCTATGCTGTTCTATGTGTCCGCGCAATTGTACATCTGTGGCCGTCTGTTTCAGTATACTGTACATGTTTTCCCTCAATTAAATAATGCAAAGAACATCTACATAACAAACTGATGCCATGATCTGAAACATCAAAGAAAAGCCACAGACGATTGCGCTACTTTGTTACTATGAGCTGTATAAAAGGACACCTCAACAGTCCATTACGGTTTCATAAATTATAATTTATGCATCCATGTTTAAATGTGGCCACGGAGCTTCATCATGAGGCCCTTCAGAACGTCTTCTCTAGCTAATTACCGGGTCAAAAAAACAATTTGTACCATCCAAGAACGGCCCCTCTTCCATACACACCTCACACATTATGCAAAATCACCAGCTGCCGGCAACACCTCCCCAACAGCCTGGCAACGGGGTGAGAGAAAAGAAAAGCAGCCATAATGAATGCATTTCATTTATCTGATTTATTTAGTTACCGACCTTGTAGGGGAAAGTGAACCTGAAGTTTTGCTCGAGGCAAACAAGCAAATTACAGCGAACCTGTTTCCTACTGCTGTAAATTGTGCTGTTGTGGCCAACTTTGTTTACGATGGGTGTGCTTCAGTCTGGGTATTTCTGATAAACACCTTGGTAGAAGGGTAGCTAAACTGGTATCTTACACACTTACAACAAACTGATAGGGTTAAAGATACAGAAGAGTTGCAGGAGAAATAATAGATCCATATGTGTCTGTGTGTGTGTTTGGTAGACCTAAACATGTAGAGAGAAAACACACATGGGCAGGTGGGCAAGACAACCTAACAGCAAGGGGAAAAAGAAGCCATTTTAATGTTGAAATGCAACTCTCTTTCACCCAAACATAGCCACTTGCATGTATCATTGATGTATTCCCACTCCCTTCGGAAAATGTGGTCACATTTCTGAGTTAGATGCACACAAACACACAGCAGGGCTCTGGGGTTGGTTTGCTGGCTGGTGACGGTCTGTGTTAGCGTGCTCTCTTCAACCATGTGCTTGGTGTAAGGGACAGGCCAATGCTTTCAGAGGCATGTCAACTGGACACATTAACTCATAAAATACCCGCTCTCCATGAAAAATGCAGTGGTTGGCCGTTATGAGGGGAGCGGATGGGATCGCTATATTTATAATTGATGTAAATGAGGAGTTCTCCCACGACAAGCTGTGTGTGTGTGTGTGTGTGTGTGTGTGTGTGTGTGTGTGTGAGTGTTACAGTGTGGAAACAAGGGCCAGAGTAAAGATATAGCAGAGTCTGGGTCACTTCCTGGAACATCATGCATCTGAGCCTGGTACTGCCTTAGAAACAAACATAGGAAATACAGGGAATATGGAAAAATGCCTTCAAGGCATCATAGGCCTACATGCATTCTACTAGAGGAGTGTTTGCTGTATGAATATCAAATTAGAGCAGGAATAAGCACAACAGTCTGTAGAAGATGACTAGTCAAGTATGTTGAGGAGAGCTAGAGAATGAACGAGAGAGAGAGAAACATAAAAACAGAAACACTGAGAAAGAGAGAGGTGAAAATCTTCATCTTGACAGAGAGACAAATTGAAATTCTCCTTATTGACCTCTATGAATTGATAACATGCCTGTGTTTCAATAATAGATGCAATTCCTTTTCTGTTTAAATGTCTGTCAAGTAGATGTTTCAGTTGACTGAACTCAAAGCAGGATGGGTGTTTCACGAAGCTTAACCACGACCTGGCTCCTTCCACATCAACATCTCTGACGTGCAAACGAACAGGACTATTTCTCGAGCTTATAGAACAATTCAGCTAAAACAGCACACTCTTCCTCATGATCCTTCTACTTTCTCCCTCTTCTTCCCTCGCTCTGAAGCTCTGATGCAGGCAAGCTTTTTAGGCACCATTCTGTAATATATGGACCTTATCCCAGTAATAACACTGGAAATACATCAATTCAATCCAAGTAACCTTTAATTCCTGAAAGGGGACATGTGGCGATGGAGGTTTGAATGCATTGTGTAGCCTATAATGTCCATGTCGGGAGCAATGTAATTTCTTCTTTTCCATTGGCACACACAATTTTATAGCATTATGGAAATATCCATCCACCTGAGAATACGTTGACGACTGAGTGACACTGATTCAGCATCTACCCTTGCACTTGCTTTTTAAGACTATTATGTATCACCATAAACGTGTTATAATAAGGCCTTACATTTCCCTCCTCTTCAGAACAAAGGTCCAATTCAGTAATCGGCCAGACCTTTCCTACGCCAAATCAATGGCCGTTCATTTCCCGCATTGACCTTGTAAAAAAAAAAAAAAACCTTTACCGCTCCTGGTCTCCCACCTTTCTCTCTACCTTCAAGGTCATTATCTGAAAAACAAAAAAAAACACAGCTGTTCTCTTTCCCCTCGTTTCCTTTTCTCCCGCTCTCCTTTTTTCTTTCTTTCTTCTGTAGAATGGCAACCCCTAATCACGCCTTGACTGAATGGCAACCCCTAATCACCCTTCACACAGCCCTACCAAATTCCAGCAGGCAAATAGCCATGGAACATTTACCATCATTTCCTATTTGTTGTCCTGCTTTAACAGTGTAAAATAATATATTATTGAAATGGCTACGAAGGAGGGGGGCGAGGAGGGAGGGTGAGGCACAGAGGGAGACTAAGGTCAGCTCTCATTGCCCGAGGACCCACCGATCAATATCATTGGTCAATTATTTCTTTACTATTACAGTATCACTCCCAGCTAAATTATTTTGGAGTTTAAACTGGGGGATTTTGTGGGGCGCAAAGAGTGTTCAAATATTGAACCGTGTGCCAACTAAGTGCAAGGTCCCGTCACATAAAAGCCAAATCACTGATTAGCTATTCTAATGCATGATTTTCTAACATGTTTCAACATCCTGTGCTCAAATTTTGGATTGATCTGTGACCATATGATCTTTTCATTCTCATTTTATATTCCAAATGTCAAACATTTTTGGCATATTTAATGCCTTGCATATTTATTGATCCAAATTAACATGATTATTTCATAAAATAACATTCAACTTCATACCAAACAGTGAAAAATGATAGATACTACCCAAGGCAAAGCCTGAAGAAAACCTACTGTATTCATGTGATGTTTTTTTTGTATAGCAATAATTTTTCATCTCTCTTTTATTTCTTTATTTGGATCCCCTAATTAGCTTTTTGCAGAAGCAAACACTGATACACTGAAAGACAAGGACAGTCTTGTAAAATACAACGATATACAAACAATAAAATAAAAAAATTGCACAAACAATACAACTAAAACATTTTGTGTGTGTTAGAGTGTCTGTGAATGGGTGTGTGTGTGTGTCCCCTCACAGTCCCCACCATTCCAAGATGTGGCTTCATCTGTTTTTTTAAAGGTCATTTTGATGTTTGCTTGAGTAATTGGAGATGGAGGAGAGTTCCATGTGATCATTCTCTGTATAATTCTGTGAGTTGCCTTGAATTCGTTTTGGACATTGGGACTGTGAAAAGACAGTCCCCAAGTAACTGCTGGAGACAGTTACCCGGACTTCTCTATCTAGAAGTACAGTATGTGGTTTAACAAACAGTTTTGACCAGTTCTTCCATCTAACAGTGGTGGTCAAGGAAAGGAGATAAAGAAAGGAGATGAGGAAAGGAAGTCTTGAAGAGCATCGGGACACAGGTCCTTTCTGTCTCGTCCTTCTTGACTATCTCCTGCCTTCAGACAGCGACTGTCATGAGCGATATGAGAGAGTCCCTTGAGCAGACAGTCAAAGTACAGTATTTTACAACTCAATCCGTGCAATCCTCCATGCATACTCCTTCTCCTGTCCTCACCACAGCGCTCCCACTGAAGGACAAAACAGAGCGATAAATATGGATGCAAAACAAAAAAATGATATTATAATAATACATTAAAAAAACACAGCCGTCTTTCCACGGCCAGCGGCATGGAAGTGGTGCTTTACAGCCTCTTGTAAAAGCTGTTGTATGACCTGCCACTACACGCACAGGGAGAAAAGAATGACATACTGTACACCACTACCATATTACCCTGGGGACACTTTGTGGGGGGGGGGGTTGTGTGGAGATACGAGCTTTACACGTTGTACCAAACTCAAAAATAAAGAAAAATAACAAAACATAGCATGACCTAATACGCACTACTGAATCAAACAGGCCTGAGAAATCAAATCAAATGTTATTTGTCACATGTGCCGAATACAACAGTTGTTGACCTTACAATGAAATGCTTACTTACAAGCCCCGAACCAATGCAGTTTTAGGAAAATACTTTTTTTTTAAAGTAAGAGATAAGAATAACAAATAATTAAGGAGCAGCAGTAAATAACAACAGCGGGGCTATATACAAGGGTTACCGGTACAGAGTCAATGTGCAGGGGCACCGGTGTCAAGGTATTTTTATATTTTTTTTAACCTTTATTTTACTAGGCAAGTCAGTTAAGAACAAATTCTTATTTTCAATGACGGCCTAGGAACAGTGGGTTAACTGCCTGTTCAGGGGCAGAACGACAGATTTGTACCTTGTCAGCTCGGGGATTTGAACTTGCAACCTTCCGGTTACTAGTCCAATGCTCTAATCACTAGGCTACCCTGCCGCCCCGGTAATATGTACAAGTAGATAGAATTATTAAAGTGACTATGCATACACTCTGTAGTGCCTTGCGGTTTGAGGCCGAGTAGTTGCCATACCAGGCAGTGATGCAACCAGTCATGCTCTCGATGGTGCAGCTGTAAAACCTTTTGAGGATCTGAGGACCCATGTAAAATATTTTCAGTCTCCTGAGGGGAATAGGTTTTGTCGTGTCCTCTTCACAACTGTCTTGGTGTGCTTGGACCATGTTAGTTTGTTGGTGATGTGGACGCCAAGGAACTTGAAGCTCTCAACCTGCTCTACGACAGCCCCGTCGATGAGAATAGGGGTGTGCTCGGTCTTCCTATTCCTATAGTCCACAATTATCTCCTTTGTCTTGATCACGTTGAGGGAGAGGTTGTTGTCCTGGCACCACATGGTCAGGTCTCGTACTTCCTCCCCATAGGCTGTCTCATCATTGTCGTTGTCGAATGAGCCATTCACACAGAGAAATCACCCACACGGATAACACTACCAGCAACAAAAACTGCTTACACAACTTATGGTAGCCTAAAGCTTACCATATGCTTCCCAGTCAAAATGTTTGCACATACATTATAATATAATTAATTATTGTTTGGCAGCATTCGACAGCTCTTTTTAGGGCAGTTCGAGTACACAACATTTTTTCGTGAGGCAAGACAAAGTTCGGTACCTGAAGTCTATGTCCCCTTCGTCTGTGATTAGTCAACCGTAGGGATTGTTCAATGAAGTGTTTGTTGTCAATCAAGGAGAGACGAGAGGGTCTCAGGAGGGAAAAACTCATTTTACAGCTTTTTTTCTAATTTCTCAAGCAAATGTCTTTTTAAGGGAGAATGTAAGGCACTTCCCCGAGTCGAGTTCTGCTAGAAGTGGACGCCTTTAGGTCTCACTGAGTATGTTTACATGCATGAACACTTATAATTAACTATTAAACTGATTACGGCAGTAGGCCGAGTATGGCAATAGTCATGTAAACGCATTACTCTGCTTATCTTAATTGGTGTGAGCCAATTAAAACACTTAGTTTTCTGAGCAATCTTTTGAATTATTAGACATGTAAACAGCTTAATAGGTGTTCCAGCTGTGTATTTTACCTGCGCGTATGCCAGCACCAGCAGCGCAAGCCTCCCCTGTATGCAGTGGCGATTTTATCATGTACATTTTGGTGGGGCAAAAAAAAAATATATATATATATATGCATGCCAGCAAAGCCACTTTCAAACACTAAACAATAAACAATACATTAATTGCACTACAATGGTGACCAACGGTACCCACAAACTGTTAGAGCCTACATAAAGCTGTGCCAAAAGCAGAGTCACAACAGCAGTTGCAAAACGTTGCAATGCTACACCTGGCTTTCAGCAGAGCCTTGTCTGGCAGCGAAACAGTTAATTCAGCCTCATTTGCTGCCTTAAAAAAAAACATAGCTTATATCGGCTGACTTGTTTAAACAAATGTGGTATCTACTGACAATTGAGATGCAAACTCAGCAAAAAAAGAAACGGCCCTTTTTCAGGACCCTGTCTTTCAAATATAATTTGTAAAAATCCAAATAACTTCACAGATGTTCATTGTAAAGGGTTTAAACACTGTTTCCCATGCTTGTTCAGTGACCCATTAACAATTATCGAACACACACCTGTGGAACGGTCGTTAAGACATTAACAGCTTACAGACGGTAGGTAATTAAGGTCATAGTTATGAAACCTTGTGACACTAAAGAGGCCTTTCTACTGACTTTGAAAAACACCAAAATAAAGATACCCAGGGTCCCTGCTCATCTGTGTGAACATGACTTAGGCATGCTGCAAGGAGGCATGAGGACTGCAGATATGGCCAGGGCAATAAATTGTAATGTTCGTACTATGAGACTTGCAGGAAATCATGCACAGAACGAGCAGTATGGCTGGTGGCATTGTCACGTTGGAGGGTCATGTCAGGATGAGCCTGCAGGAAGGGTACCACATGAGGGAGGAGGATGTCTTCCCTGTAACGCACAGCGTTGAGATTTTCTGCTATGACAACTGCTCAGTCCGATAATGCTGTGACACACCGCCCCAGACCATGACAGACCCTCCACCTCCAAATCAATCCTGCTCCAGAGTAAAGGACCTCGTCATAAGGGGACGACAAGCGGATAAGAGGCAATCCGGAATTTCAATTAAGACATTAATGAGCGAGCTAGTACGGACGTTGTCAATATAACTATTTGTTCAGCACTTTTGAAATGTACAGTGACAGAATTCAGAACATGGGCCATTCAGTTGTCTCCCTGTACACCAAGTCAGAACCGTAGGATAAATAATGGGTGTAACGTGTACGCTGGGAGTCGGGAAGCAAGTACATGGGGTGAATAATTTAATAAATAAATGAACGTAGACAAAACAAGAAACACGAGCAGCGTACAGACATGAAACAGAAACAGAAACAGAAACAATAACACCTGGGGAAGGAACCAAAGGGAGTGGCAGATATAGGGAAGGTAATCAGGATCGTGAGTCTGATGAGGCGCTGGTGCGCGTAACAATGGTGACAGGTGTGCGTAATAATGAGCAGTCTGGTGACCTAGAGCGCAGGAGAGGGAGTATGCCTGACAATGGGGGCATATAAGCAGACAATGAAATGATTACATTTTCTAGAACAGGCTATAGGCTAATGAAGAGGGGAAAAGGGACCAAGTTGTTAGCGTGAGGCACATGGGCTACTAACAGCTTACTACACAACATACACTTAGTAACGTTATTACTTTCTTAGCTACAGTATAGATATCTCCCTGGCATATTACACCATTTATGCAGCAGCAAACAACACATTTTTGGACTTACCTTCTAAACCACTCATTTCCAACTTGTGTAATGTTTATGTCCAATGGCCGATGAGAACCGTTACGTGTTATCTATACTTTCTCTTCAATATTTCTCTTCATATGACAAGTATTGTAAAGGATTTGCCAGTAGATTGTCGACTTCATTCATGATGATGACTGCTAGCTAAGATTTTGAAAGTATGATGCTGACATGATCAGTCCAATCAAAGCTACTGTACATATAATGTAATTTGACGTCATTTTATCTGTGGCCAATGAACTTGAGCCTTCTTGATTGGGCACTTCTAATGCCAGCAGCCAAAGGGCTAGAATTTTTTCGAGGTTTCCCCTTACACTTCGCAGTGACGTAGTTTCCCCATGAGTGACAGAATACTGAGCCAATCAAGGTGCAGCGCTCCGTATTTTCTGCTGGCTTGCCCCACCACAACAGAGCTAAGCTGAAACACCTGCATTTTGGAGCTACCTTACTCAAGAAAACAAAAAAGAGAATGTTTGTATGCAGCTTTAATAATTATATAAAAAAATGTTTTACATTGTTCGCAAACTGATTTGTGACACGTATTAATGCCAAAATAAACATGCAACAGGCAAGCCCCTCCCCTCCCCCCCCCAGATCGCTGCTGCCCGTATGAGTGAGTGAATGGAGTTCGGAAAAACTGAAAGTATGCATCTTAGAAATCATTTTCACATACAAATGAAATAGGTATGGTCGCTTTGGTTAAAAATGTATTTTTATTGACGATTTATTTAAAGGGATACTTTGGGATTTTGGCAATGAGACCCTTTCTTTACTTCCCTAGAGTCAGATGAAATCGTGGATAGCATTTTTCTGCCTCTGTATGAAGGAAGTTAGAGGTAGTTTAGAGAGTAAATGCTAACTAGCGTTAATGCAATGACTGGATCTGGGAATCTACTAGCTACACACATGTCAGTAAATTATTTTTTAAGATGTATTTTAAGTAAATTACTTTCAAAATTACTTTTAAATTAAGTATTATTGTGGTATTTTAAAAGTATTGGTGCAAGATATAAGCTGAATTTTGTGATTTTATGGCAAGTCACAATTTTGATTCAATCCAAAATGGTGGACAGCAATATCAATGTTCCTTACCAAAGACTGGTTTCTCCTCCGAGTAGGATAAAAGAACAATCTATCGCTTTTTCATGTTCTTCACAGACGAAGGTGTTTTCTTTGCATTTTGCTTTGTTTAGCAATTCTCTTTAATCAAGATAAAGCTTTGTAGTCTACTCCTCTCTTAGATCCTTGCTTTGTCTGGATTCTCTGTTGCCCAAAGCCTGTTTTATTGGACTGAACAACCAGGTCGGCCCTATAACAGAAATATACATGCAACTCCAACAATGAGAAAGGAGAAAAAAGAAGGAGGGGAGTCAACCCCCACCGAAAATATTTTTTTGTCCAAAAAGTTGTCAAATGTAGTCACCCAAAACGTAACCTCAATGAAGGAGTGTGTGGCCATTCACTTGAGACACGTCCAGGAACTCTGGCCCCAATAATTGTTCTATTAGATGACCTTTGACCTTGAGGCTCAACATGGCTGGTAATCTGGGGAAAAACAAACAGTGAGAAGGAGGAATGCAGAGAGAAAATGAGGGAGATAGAGTGCATGAGAGATTTCAGACTCAACAGATTAGTGCCCCTGTTCCTCTGTCTTCGCTTCCTTTCTTTTTATCCCCGTGATCCGAAATTTAACCAAAACAGAAAAAAAGCGAAAGAAAACAATGTTGAGTCAAGGTCATTGCACTAGCTGCTATGTTTGGTTTCCTTTTGGTGGAAGAAAGGGGTGTTTCATTCAGAATAGGGAGGTTAGGGACCAAGAAAGGGCGCCTCACACTCACACGCACAAACACACACACACACACACACGCACACGCACACACGCGCACACGCACAAACACGCACACACACACACACACACACACACCTGCCCCCACATTTCCAAATATACAAATATACACTATATATACAAAAGTATGTGGACACCCCTTCAAATTCGTGGATTCGGCTATTTCTGCCATACCTGTTGCTGACAGGTGTATAAAACCAAGCACACAGCCATGCAATCTCCATAGACAAACATTGGCAGTGGAATGGCCTTACTGAAGAGCTCAGTGACAATCAACGTGGCACTGTCATAGGATGCTATCTTTGCAAAATGTCAGTTTGTCAAGTTTCTGCCCTGCTAAAGCTGCTGTGAGTGCCGTTATTTTTGAAGTGGGAAACATCTAGGAGCAACAACGGCTCAGCTTCGAAGTGTTAGGCCACACAAGCTCACAGAACTGGACCGCCAACTGTTGAAGCGAGTAGCGCATACAAATCGCCTGTCCTCACTCACTACCGAGTTCCTAACTGCCTCTGGAAGTAACGTGAGCACAAGAACTGTTCGTCAGGAACTTCATGAAATAGATTTCAATGGCTGAGCTGCCGAAACACAAGCCTAAGATCACAGTGCGCAATGCCCAGCGTCGGATGGAGTGGTGTAAAGCTCTCCGCCATTGTTCTCTGGTGAAGTGGAAACGCATTCTCTGGAGTGATGAATCATGCCTCACCATCTGGCGGTCGGACAGACAAATCTGGGTTGGGCGTATGCTAGGAGAACGCTACCTGCCCCAATGGATAGTGCCAACTGTAAAGTTTGGTGGAGGAGGAATAACGGTCTGGGGCTGTTTTTCCTGATTCAGGCTTGGCCCCATAGTTCCAGGGAAATCTTAAAGCTACAGCATACAATTACATTTTAGACGATTCTGTGCTTCCAACTTTGTGGCAACAGTTTGGGAAGGCCCTTTCTTGTTTCAGCATGACAATGCCCCCGTGCACAAAGCGAGGTCCATACCGAAATGGTTTGCTGAGATTGGTGTGGAAGAACTTGACTGGCCTGCACAGAGCCCTGACCTCAACCCCATTGAACACCTTTGGGATGAATTGGAACGCCAACTGCGAGCCAGGCCTAATCACCCATTATCAGT
>NC_056429.1:60550066-60555066 GCF_018296145.1 Oncorhynchus tshawytscha | reverse complement strand
GCACACACACACACGCACAAATGCACGCACACACACAAATGCACACCACACACACACACACACACACATATACACACACACACACACATGCTTGCATATGCAATGTCTGAGACACCTAAGTATACTGCAAAAACCTAACGATAGCAGATAATTAAGCTATAATCCTGTATAAACACATTCCAATGTTGAGAACCTCAATTCATATATCATATATATATATATATATATATATATATATATATATATATCACAATAAGTCTGTCATTTAAGCTTCAATTACTATTATTTGAGTTTATGAAGATTTAATTTAGACACCTGTCTATAGGAGGTTAATAAAAAAAGAATGATTAGGTGAGCACACACTCTATGCTACGAAGATACTACAGCGACTACCAGTGTTGATGTTCTACTTCTGACTACAATAATAGTTCTATATCGTTACAGCAAGCCAGTGTTTTTCTAGGCCACGAGAGGTTGCGTTGCGAGCTTTCATGTTTGTGTGAGCGTGTGTGTAGGGGTGTGTGTGTGTGTGAGCGTGTGTGTAGGGGTGTGGTGCCCTGGGTGCTAGCTAACATGTCTGCTGGAGACACATGGCTAATCCTGTAGGTCACAACAGCCACTTTTATCTCCTCCCCTCTCCGGATCTTCCTTTTTGATGTAAAATTAGTCCAGGAATAAGTAATTCTCTCTTCCCCCAATCTGGCACACGCACACACACACACACACACACACACACACACACACACACACACACACACACACACACACACACACACACACACACACGCACACACACACGCACATGCACACACACACACACGCACACACACACACGCACACACACACACACACGCACACGCACACACACACGCACACACACACACACACACGCACACACACACACACACACGCACACATTTGTTGTAGTCCTGGGAGGCAAACAATGCTTGGAGGAAGAAAGTGAAACGAAAGAAATGAATCAAAGCCTTTGATCCTGGAAGATATTAGAGAGAAAGAAGAAAAAAACAGTCAAGTTGCTAAAAAAAATCTAACTTGGAATCAAAATGCAAATCACATTGAAAATGCAATCGCTTTTTCTCCCTCTCAATCTCCCTTTGTAATTAGTAATTCCAGTTTTGTTTTCACCTACTGAGGAATAGACTTTATTTTCTGGGGAATGACGTCATCACAAATTAAGGTAATGGGAAATGCTATTTTTAAGTTGTTTCGACATATTAAATTGTAAAGATATGAAATTAAAAGCAGAGGGAGGGATTTTGCATGGGGACAGAACAGTGGGAGAAAGAAGAAGAGAAAGAAAGAAAAGACGATGAGACAAAAAATAAGACAAATGTATTGAAAGTAAGTAGTTTTTCAGGGATTTTTAGGGGAGTGGGGGGTAATATTGTTAATTTTCCCCCAGCCCTCTGCTTCCTTGGTACATTATGCCTGTAGTCCCGGGGGCTTGGAGATGGAGATTGTCTGGCACAGGGAGCATCTCTGTAATGATGTCTTTGTGGGGATGTCAGCCTAGCTTTCAAAGGGAAAGCCCAGCCAGCTGACCCAGCCATTTAGGACCTGACAATGAGCAGCTGTAATTGAAAAGTGTTCTTGGCGAAGGGAGGGAATAACACATAGCCTCTATCTGTTTAACAAGAGTTGATGCTAGCAAACTAATAGGTAGGGTTCCATTCCACTACTGTAACATAGGCTAATGCTAATCAATGACTGTATTTGAACTCAACTGGATAGCAGTGCTGTGAGGGGTCAACTCTAGTCTGGTGTATGACAGCACATCACCCTCTCGCTCTCTCTCTTTCGCTCTCCTTTACCTCTCTCTCTTTCTCCTTCACTGCTCTCTCTCTCTCTCTCTCTCTCTCTCTCTCTCTCTCTCTCTCTCTCTCTCTCTCACTCTCTCTCTCGCTCTACTTCACCTCACTCACTCTCTCTCTCCTTCACCTCTCTCTCTCTCTCTCTCTCTCTCTCTCTCTCTCTCTCGCTCTCTCTCGCTCTCCTTCACCTCTCTCACTCTCTCTCCTTCACCTCTCGCTCTCCTTCACCTCTCTCACTCTCTCTCTCCTTCACCTCTCTCACTCTCTCTCTCCTTCACCGCTCTCTCTCTCTCTCTTTCTCTCTCTCTCTCTCTCTCCTTCACCTCTCTCTCTCTATCTTTCTCTCTCTATCTCCATTTTGGCCATGCAGCAATATTCAGAGCTTCCAAAAATGTTAATGAAAACCTATATTTCCTGCTACTGTGTGGTTCTTTCATCTGATTGGTCCAGAGAAGTCAGACAGCATCTCACACTGGGCTGGTGGACGGCAGACTCCTTGCCCCAGGTGGTGGATGGGTATTGGCCACCACATCCCTCTTTTTTTCCCTTCATTTCTTTTCTTTCTTTCCCTCCCTTCTCCCTCCCCTCCTGTCCTCCCTCCCATCCTATCCAAATAGAGAGATCTCGAGGAGGTGGCAAGGTGGCAGGCCCAAACGTAAAGTGTACGCAATCACTCAGATACAAGTGGCACCGCTAAAAATTGCCTTCATATATCAGCTTATGGTTTACAGGCGCTGGCAGAAAGGACGCTAAAAGGTCAGGAGAAAAAACATATAGACGTGTCAGAGCCTGTGCTCTGGGCGCCAGGGCTGTGGGCTGGTGGCTGAGGAGATGGGCTGGGAGGGTGTGAAAGATTGTGTGTGTGTTTGAGAGATGTGTATGAGCATTTGTGTGTGTGTGTGTGTAAGATGGGTTCGGGGGACTAGGGCAGTGTTTGATGAGGCCAGTGTGTGTGTGTGTGTGTGTGTGTGTGTGTGTGTGTGTGTGTGTGTGTGTGTGTGTGTGTGTGTGTGTGTGAGGAGCTCTGTGCCGGAGTCAGCACAGCCACATACACACAGGTACACTGGAACTGAAACCTCTCTGCCGACCTCCGATGACAAGACGGATCGGTCCATTCATCTACGGGTGAGTGCACGGATCGGTCCATTCATCTACGGGTGAGTGCGGTGGCCAAGCAACATTTTTCACTCCAGGACCAGGATGCATCTGTGCTCTAGAGGAATGTCACTGGCCTGAATGCCCTGATCTGTCATGAGCTCGCTGCAACACACGCACACACACACACGCACCCACACACACGCACCCACAAACATACACACACACACTCATACACACACACACACACACTCACACGCGAACATGCACACGCGCACACACACACACACACACACACACACACACACACACACACACACACACACACACACACACACACACACACACACACACACACACACACACACACACACACACACACACATAGAGATAGGCTACAGTGCACACACGCACACACACCATCTTAGAATTGGTAAATCTGACAAGCCATAGCACACTGCAGTATCTTACATACAGATGCCCAATGAAGATCCACATACACACATGCATGCTACCTAATCTGTAGCTAATGGGCTGTGTGACCATAGAGGGCATCTATAATAATGACATCATTGGATCACTAATAGGCTCTCTAGTTTAGAGAGATCAGGTCACAGAGTAATACACTTTGTCAATAAAGAAGTGCAATTAAATCACAATATAATTACAATGCTGTTCATCTATTGTAACTAATGAGAATGACCCTGGGATATCATGGACATTGTGAAAAGATCTTGCTGCAAGTCATTTTGAGAAATACAGTTTTTCCCCCATAGTGGACAGGAAATGTCATCCACTGCCTGTGACCTCTCAGACAGAAGGACCAGTCCTGGTCAATGTGCAATGACCTAGATAGATCCATGACCTGAAGACTCATCCATTCATGACCTGGTCTTCACCCACCACCCACTGTCAGACTGGAACAGAAAGGCTGATCTGCAGGTGAGGAGAGAAAGACAGAGAGAACATTATTGGATTCATGCCTGTTGTTTGCTTATGTCTTAATGAACTCTTAGAGCTCGTCTGCCACTTTTAACCGCTCTGCCGTTGCACTCTGTGTGCAGACTGGTTGGGAATGTGATACATAGACACACACATGTGTGATTGAGGATGGGCTGTCGAAGGGAAGGATGGAAAGAGGCATGGATGGAGGGGGAGAGGGGCCGGTCAAGGCTGGGCCGGGCAGAGTGTGAAGCTGAAATAATGATGATGTGGAAAAGCGCAGAGTGGACACCCAGAGCTGCAGCTGACTGAGGCGGGCAGAGGTGGAATAGTTAGCCTGCTGGCTCAGACTTGGAGCCACTGGACCACACACAGATGCCCATTTACTGCCCCGCTGACGAGACCCCTGGGCCTGCACACACACACACACACACGCGCACAGTTAAATACTTCAATTTTACATAAACTCACGCATATTAACATAAACCATGCCCCTTGCAATCCAGCATCATCCATTGGTGCCACACACTCCTGTAACTGCCTGCTGCGACATACACATACAGTTCCGTAAACACACACAGTGCCCCTCGCCATGTTCTTGGGATCAGGAGAGACCATGTGACTGCCCATCGTCACACACACACACACACACACACACATGGTGCATAGCTCACCCCAGGGCAGAGATGTGCTCTGTTGTTGTTTCCGGGGCAGTGGGCAGTCACGGGGGTATGTGTGTGTCTGACAGCTGTGTGTGTGTGTGTGTGCTTGTGTGTGCTCGAGATGTGTCCTAATTTGACAGTCCCACAGTAGTGGTTGATCCCCTGTGTAGTTGATTTGGGTTGATGTTGACCCTACAGGCCCTGTCAGTACAACATGCTCTCTGTCTCATTCTGTAGACCAGTGTGAAATGTGTCTCGGATAGGGAGACGACACGTACACTCACTAACCAAGCTGACTGTAGCACTTTGAAAACACTCATTATGAAACATTAACAGCATAAATGTACTATGAATAGCAAGATATATAAAAAAAAAACATTCTAACCCTTCTTTGAGATGGACCACTCTGCTGTCTTTTGCTGTGTGTGTGTGTGTGTGTGTGTGTGTGTGTGTGTGTGTGTGTGTGTGT